>NW_027671941.1:0-13993 GCF_964165515.1 Mesoplodon bidens | reverse complement strand
GCACAGAGAAAAGGGGTGTCCTCCAGGCAGGGGAGCCCTGGGAAGGGGGCTGAGGGGGTCCATCGGGGTTTGTAGCTGAAGGAAAGACAGGAGAAAGGGTGTTCTGGAAACAAGCTTGAGGCTTTGTTCCCCACAGGTTCCCCGGCATCTTTGAGAACCTGCGCGGAGCAGGGAACCACGTGACATGTCCCAACAATTCTAATCAAGACTGAGGGGTAAAAAAGATCCAGTTACAATTGGCACCTGCAGGGATCAGCAGAGAGTGGGCCTGGGGGAAAGGTGTCGGGAGGGCAATACAGCTTCTGACTAACTGGTCCCTCTGATGTCCCCCTCCATTCATTCTCCACATGGAGGCCAGAGAGGGTATTTACAAACAGAAATCTGATCACATTGCTCCCCTACTTAATGTCCCCCTTTCCCATGGCTTCTCACTGCCCTTCAAATAAATCCCAGCGCTGACCTCGGCCTCAGGGGTCACACCTTGTGTTCTACTCTCATCTACCCTCTAAACTGAGCTCTAACTGAGCTCGCCACCCTTCAGCCATGATGGCTTCTTGCTGTTCCTCTAAGAAGCCAAGACCGCTCGGGGCTCAGACCCTTTGCCTGCAAGGCTAGGCAAGTCCACCTAGCTAAGGAGGAGTCCCTCACCTCCTTCTGGGCTGTGTTCCAGTTACCTCCCCCAGATGCCTGCCCTCAACACCCTGGTGAATACACCGCAGCTCAGTCACACTCTAGCTCACAATCACTTTCTGAAATGATCATGCTGATTTTTCTGTTTGCATGTTTCTTGTTAATTTCCTACCTCTAGGTCTTAAGCTTGCTGTGGGCAGGAATTGTGATCTATTTGTTCATTGCCTGGCATGGAGTCGAGGCTAAGAAAATAAATGCATGCTGAATGACTAAATCAACGAGGGACGGGGAGAGGGAGTCATTGTGCTTAGCTTTGTTGTAACCTTGGACTGCACTTTGGGGCCAGAACTTAACTTTTCCCCATGATTTGGGAAACTGATGTTAAAAAAAATCTATCTATCTATCTATCTATCTATCTATCTCCAAGTATTGATTCCAGTGAGTTCAGATCTAATGATGATGATGGTAGTAATAATAATAATAATAACAGCAAATACCTACAGTGTGCCAGGCACTGTTCTAAGTGTTTTGCATGGATTAACTAATAATAATAACTATAATAATATATATTATTTAATAATAATGACTATAATAATATATTAACTAATAATAATAACAATTCTTATAAAAAACTTATGAGGTGGGTTCTCTTGTCATCCCCATTTTACAAAGGAGGAAACTGAGGCTCAGAGAGGTTGAGTAACTTGCCCAAGGTCACACAGCCAAGAAGGGACAAAGCCAGGATCTGAACCCTGGGAGTCTGGCTCCATAATTCATAACCACTGGCTCTCTGAAAATATCCTAAGGTTCCTACTCCCAGAAGGGGGAGTTCATTCCCACCCTCAGTGATCTCTGCCCTCCAAGCTGACACACCCTGGGCTGACCTCTGAGGCTGATGAACAACCCCTGACCCCTTGCCATCTCCGAGCCTCCTCAGGGGCCCCAGCAGCCCCACTCCCCACCCCCCACCTCCCGGCCCCCAGTCTGCGCTGACCCTGCCTTGAGCTGAGTGAGCGCTTCCTCTACGCGGGGCTGGTTGTAGCGCACCATGTAACTGTGCATGTCGGGGTAGTTGCTGCGGATGTTCTTCTCTGTGGACCCGTTGGGCACCGTCCCAAACTTCAGGGGCGGGTACTGCTCCTGGGGCCGCTGGAACTGGGGCAGAATGGGGAGTCATTAGGGCACCCCCCAGGGGGCATCTGGGTCAAGATGTCCTCAACCAGCTGCTCCATTCTGGGGGACACTGGCAGAAACCCCAGTCCAGAAATGTTTCTCACACTTGCTCGCCATGACCCATGGAAACACTACCCTTCACCCATCACATACATCCGCAGTTATCTGTACGTATGTATGCAGATATGTATACATACACGTGCGCATACACAGTCAGGAGTAATATTGAAATATTTAATCCCCAGTATGGGCTGATCATGGTCCAATCAGAAAAGACACGGGCAACAAAGCCCCAGACCAGTCCCAGAGGCCCTTGATGGGCCAGGCATTAACCCTTAACTTGCTGGATCAGGAGCGGTCCCAGGGGCAGGGGCTGGCATGGCACCGGCTGGGGGCAGTTGCTAACAGTTCCCAATCTGTTCAGAAATAGTTCACTATTTTAACAACAGACCCAGACAGATAGGTGTGTGCTGGCCTAATGTCGGGTGTCTACATGACTAAAACAAAAGTTTCATACAACCATACTCACTCTGATTACCTAAAATGCAGTCAAACATATTTTTTATTCTATTCTAATCCATTCCATTAAAAAAAAATGTCTGTTGTAATCCATTGAATTGGTTCCTCAACCTTCTGATAGGTCATGACACCCAGTTAACCACGTTAGTCTCAAAACGTGCTGTGCAGACCACCAGTCCCTGAACGAACTGTGATCCCTGATGAGGTAAGTACAGAAACCGAGAGAGTGAACATTTCAAGCTATTTGACAGAATAATTTTATGTCTGTTGAACCTAATAAATAATGATGTGGGTTGGAATTTCGCACGTCTTGGTTTTCAATTTTATTTTACTTTTCCAGTAATTCCTTTCTATTATATTTTATAAAAGCATTGGTCTCCACTGGATTAGAAAATGTCAAAAATTAGCCCTTCATCACAGTTTGAGAGAAGCACTGGTCTAGAATATTCCATTTGGCACTACTGCCCCTAGAATATTTGGGGATACTCTCTTCTCCTTGGAATATTTAAATAGTTCATTGTGAAACATAACCATTTTCCTCCAGAATATTCCATTCTACCATTCTGGGACTCTTTCGGGGAAGAGACCCCCCACGAATACCACCCCCCATCTGCCACCTACAACCTCAGCCAATTCCCTCCCTCCCCAAACACACATACCTTTCGGTCACTGAGCCCAGACACGGTGTCCACATACTCCTCCTGGATCATGAAGGCGGCCAGGTTGGCTGTGTAGCTGGCGAGGAAGATGACAGCGAAGAAAGCCCACACCAGCACCATGATTTTGCTGGTGGTCCCCCGGGGGTTCTCCACGGGCACCGAGTTATTGAACACCAGGGCCCAGAGCAGCCAGATGGATTTCCCAATGGTGAAAGTTGAGCCGCCAGGGCCTGCAGGGGGCCAGGAGGGGGACATGGACCCCAAATCCCTTATGCTCAATGAGGGAGTAGAAAGAACTACAATTCCCAGTGGCCCCTGAAGCCCCTGTTGCCTCAGGAGACCATAACTCTATCCCAGGGGCTGTTGGGAAACGTGGTCCAGGCACTCTGAGGTAGGGTGATGGAGGAAGGGGACTCACGTTTGCCCGTGGCCAGGCTGCGGTTGTAGCCCACGGGACTGAGGTACTCAAAGATGAAAACGGTGACGGCGACCACAGTGAGGCACATGACGAACATCATCACCCACACGGCAGGGCTGTATGGCTCTGAGGGCAAGGGTGTGTGTGGCCATGACTCAGCCAAGCCAAGGCTTGGGTGCCCACAGACATGTGAACAAGGTACAACCCAGATCTGACCCCGTCCTACTCTGCCCCCTTCTTGGGGACAGACTCATTGCCCACTCAGACCCCTGGCAGGGGTGGCGGGGCAGTCTCTCCCAAAGAAAATCATCTCAATCATTTCTGTGATTTCAACCACCATATAGAAACTATCTCCTAAATATGTTTCCTGAGCCCCAGACCTGATTCTCCACCTCCCCCTGGCAATCCCTCCAGGCCATTCATGTCCCACACGGAGCCCAGCACCGACTCCCAGGCTCCCCACCCTGGGAGTTCCCCGTCCATCCAGTCACCACCCAGACCCTCCCTCCCGCATTTGCCACCCTCACTCCCTCCTTCCCTCCCCCTCACCAGCATCCTGTCAGTCCGCAGCCCTATCCTCCTGTCCTCCCCCCGCCCCCCCCACCTCGGCCTTTCCTCTCCATTCTCTCTGCCAACACGGCTCAGGCCACATCCTGTCCCCTGGACCATCCTCTCCTCTCCAGCCCTTCCCCCCACCACGGCCCTAGAAGCTCTTTCTACACCCAGAGATGACCTGGCCTCTCCCCAGCTCACAGCCCTCTGTGGCTCCCCAGGGTCCCCAGGACAAAGTCCCTGCCTCTCAGACTTGTTTCCACTCTTGTCTCTGGACTGATCATTTTTTCAAGAACCCATTGCTTTAACCAACCCAGAACCCACAGTTCCCCAAGCAAGCTACATCCTCTCTGCCTCTTTCTCAATAGCTCCCCTACCAGAGGCACCACCCTGACCTGTCCATCAGCCAAACCTGAGCTCCTGCAACCCCTCCTCACACTGCTTCCGGGAGTTCACTGACAACAAACCCAAATCACTCTTTCTTGAGATCAGTACCCAGGATTTGACCTCCCTGGGCCAAGTGTAAGTGGCCAGGACTGCCCCTGTCACAGTAGGGTCACCAGCCTGGATTGTCACTGCAGTATCTGGGGACACGCCTGTCGCCTCCACTGGGCCAAGTGATGGGGCATAAACACGACCTTGTCACTCCCTTGCTGAAAGCAGGGGCCCCACGTGGTGCCTGTCAGGGTGCCCTGCAGAGACCTTGGTGCAAAGAGGAGGCCACGAGAGACACCGTTGGGGAAACAGACAGAAAACAAAACACCAAAGAAGGGTTGTCCCTTCATCTCTCAGCCCTTCCCCCTCCCAGGAGCTTTGCTCAGACTTCGGAGAGCAGGAGGGAACGGACGTGAACTGCTGCCCTTGGCCTGATGTACACTTTCCCTTTTGTCTTCTCCAAGCTCAGTAAATGAGATCTCTACCCAATCTACCTCAAAGCCACCAACCCATTGTGTGCCAGCTTTCTAAACGCATCCTAAGCCTGTTTCCTTGTCTCACCCTCTTGGCCATCTTCCTATCCTGCACCCCAACTTCACTCTGCACGGACCTCTGCAGTAGCCTCCTCATGGGCCTCCTGCATCCGCAGACCCACTAGTGGGATATCTTAAAAGCCTAAATCTGATCGTATATCCCCACACCACCGCCTGCAGTTAAAAGCCTTGCCATTGCAATAGAAGTAAAAACCAACCTTCCTACCATAGCAACCGAGGCCCTGCTCGATCCACCACCTGATTCCCTCTCAGCCCTCACCTCCTACCTCTCCCACGATCACTCACTGACCCCACCCCTTGCCATTCCAGGGCCTGGGCTCACCGAGAAAGGCGGAGGGGGACACAGTGCCATTGCTACGCGCCACCATAACGCTGATGCCTGTCTCCACGAAGGGGACGGAGAAATCCACTATCTCGGACCGCTCCTCGTTGATGGTGAGAGAGCCAATGGCCATGTCCGCGCGCTGGTAGAACACCTGGGAGTGAGGACAGGGAGGGAGTGAGGGAACACGGCTGGCTCAGGACCAAGACGGGTCCCAGGAGGAGACCAGTGACAGGATGATAGAAAGGGCTAGGAGGGTGGCGGGGTGGATGAGGGTGGCGGGGTGGATGAGGGGGACGCAGGCAGAATGGGGCAGGAAAGGTGGAGGTGAGAGTCGAGAACAAGAGTGGGAAGAAGTGGTCTCCAGCCGCATCCTCCCCCCCCCAGCAAGCCTCTGAAAGTTTTGGACTCCATCCTCCAGGCCCCGCCCCCTTTTCCTAATAGTTCCACCCTCCGAGCCCCGCCTCCTCCGCCCCAAGTGTCCTTCCCCCTGGCCCGGCCCCTCCTTCAAGGCGGGTCCTCCTCGTGGCCCCGCCCCTTCAAATCCAGGCTTCTCACCTTCGGCCACGCCCCTTCGGCCCCAGAGTTCTCCCCTCATAGTCCCGCCCCCTCAGAGCCAGGATTCCTGCATCTTGGCTCCGCCCCCTGACCCAGCCGCTTCTGGGCCCTGACCTGGTCCCGACTCCGCCCCCGACCTGTCTTGTCCCCGCCCCCACGCTGTCCCCGCCCACCTCACCTCCCCGATCATGCCGTTCCAGACACCATCAATCTTTTTGCCGTGCTTGCCGTTGGTGACCAGGTAGAGGTCATAGCTGAAGCCGATGGTCTGCGCCAGCCGCTTCAGAATGTCGATGCAGAAGCCCTTGCAGCACCGCTTTTCTGGGCGGGGGGCGTCCGGCGGAGGGCTGCGGGAAGCGAGCAGGCTTGGGGATATTGGGGATCTTGGGGATCCCTGCACCCCCAGCGCCTTATGGAGGGAGGGGCGAGCAGCAGCTAAAACTATGGTGGGCATCGCTTTCTGGGGAAACTGAGGCTCAAAGGAATTACGTGACTTGTCCAAGGTCACCAAGCTGGACGGCTTTCTAGGTCCCAAGGGAGGAGGGGGCTGGGGCTAGGACTACTTGGCTTCAAGAGAGGATTTTGAAGCTGGAACTTCTGGATCCTGGGCTGTCACCTGTGGGTGCGGTTGAGCTGGCTCCGGCAGGGGACGGAGTCTCGGATGCAAGTGCCACTGATGGGGTCGGCGGGCTCCACAATGACGAAAGGCCTCTCTTCCAGCGTGGCCACGGTGAGGTGCTGCGTGTCATCAACTGGCTGCAGGAAGCGGCCATAGCGGGACCACAGCGGGTACTTGAGGCGGAGAGTCTGCTGCTCCCAGCTGCCCACCTTGGCCAAGAGCAGGGGATTCAGGCTTCCTGAGGGGGACTTTCTAGAATGTTCTGGCGTTCATGGCCTGCCTTCCTCGTAGCCGCGAGCTCCCAGCTCCTTCTCCCTCAGATCCAGGAGTCTGGGCCTCCTCCCCCACCTCTCCCTTGGACCCAGAAACCCTTTCCTCCTTCAGACCCACGAGTCTGGGCTTTCTTCTCCCAGAGCCCAGGGGTCTGGATTCCCAGTCCTTCCCCTTAGGACCTAGAAGTCCAGGCTCCCAGCCCCTTCCTCCGTCAGAGGCCAGAATCCAGGGCCTCAGCCCCCACCTCTGCCAGGAGTCTAGGTCCTCATTGCTTCTTCCCCAGGACCCAGGAATCCAGGCCCTCTCCCATGCCTGAGGTCAGTGCCGGGACTCACCACCTCCCACGTCCTGTCTCGGGTGAGGGAGATGACCACCAGGGAGGGGTTCACCAGGAAGCCATCCTCATTGAAGGAGTAATCCCGGTTATCCCAGGTAATGTTCATGAAGTACCTGCCCAGCAGGAAGGGAGGGGACACGTGGGGACCTGAACTGGACCTTGGCAGCTGAAGGCCGAGAAAGTCCCCTGTCTGCTGACCAACCCCAGCGCCCAGTTTGAATCTCTCCTCTAAGTTCTTGAAAACCCAAATACGCCTCTCCTTGGCTAGGCACTCTCCCTTGGCAGCTCGGTGCCTCCAGGACCAGGTCCCAGACCCTCAGGCTGGGTTTGAGGCTCTAGGGGACCCACCTGCCTCTGCAGCCCGATCTCTGATCACTGCCTGCCGTCAAACTCTCTCCGCCCAAACCCTTTTTGTGCCCCACGAATACTGGATGCAGGGTGTCCCCCAGAATATCAAGTGGTTTTCTATCTCTAGGCCTTTGTAGGTGCTTTTCTCTCTGCCTAGAAAAAAACCCTTGGACTTCCCTGGTGGTCCAGTGGTTAAGACTCTGCGTTTGCACTGCAATGGGTACGGGTTCGATCCCTGGTCAGGGAAGTTCCACACGCCGTGCAGCATGGCCCAAGAAAAAGAAAAAAACCCTTATTCTCTGCCCCCTCATCCTGACCAGTTCTTAGATGTTCAAGGCTCAGCTCCCGTGTCCCTTCTTCTGGACAGAAGCCCCGGGAGGGTCTCTGGACTCCCAGGTACCTCTATTATACAATGGCACCCTGTGCTCTGAATACCTGTCATATCACCCAGGTCACTGGACCAGACCCTCAGCTGCCATCCTTGCCTCCTCGCTACCCCCCACCCAGGCCATCAGTCCCCAAGCCCCATCCTTCCTGCCCCTGGGATATCTCTGCCCCATCCCCTCCTCTCTGTGCCCACAGCCCTCCTGGACCCCTACCCCAGCCTCCTACTTGGCCTCCAGCCTCCAATCTTCCTCCTCCAGTCTGTCCCCACCTCACCCCGGAGAGGTCTTCCTATACCCCAAACTGACTCCACCTCTCCCCTGCTCATAGCCCACCCATGGCTCCCCAGTGCCCCAGAAAAAAGTCTAAGCCTCTCAACCTGGCATTCAAGGCCCTTGCAGCCTGGGCCTCTCCACCTAACCAGCCTCATTCCCAACCCCTAATTCTCCACCCTGAGCTATTGTGGTCTCATCAACCTGCCCAGGTTTTTCTCCCCTCTGGTCTTTTGCACAATGCTCTTCCCCCGGCGTGGATTATCTATTTCTGGTGGACTCCCAACTGCCCTTGCAATCAAATCTAAACCCCTAACCTGGCCTAAATGCCCTACCTGAGCTGGGCCCCATGTTACTCCACCATACGTTGCCCACTTGCCCACTGTGCTCCAGGCACACTGGCTTTAATTTCAGGAAATTCCAGCCCCAGGGCCTTTGTACCTGCTGTTTCCCCTCCCTCTCTTCACTCAGATCTTCAGATAGTTGGCTCTTTCTCTCTTTCTTCTGGCTGTGCTGCGCGGCTTGTGGGATTTTAGTTCCCCAACCAGGGATTGGAACCTGGGTCCTCGGCAGTGAGAGCGTGGGGTCCTAACCACTGGACCGCCAGGGAATTCCCTTGGATCTGTCTCTTTATCCTTTTTTTTTTTTTTTTAACCTCCAAATTTCACCTACTTGAAAAGGCCTTTCCTGACGACCTCACCGAACCTAGCACCACAGACGTTTGTTATACATTCTACCTGCTTTATTTTCATCTCAGAAGTTATTACCTGCTGATGTTTTTTTCCTTTCTTTTCTTGTCTGTGCACTGATTGTCTCACCTATGAGACTGTAAGCTCTGTGAGAGCAGAGGCCTTGTTCAACATTATACCCTGTTCGTAAAGCAGGGCTTGGCACACCACAGACTCTGGACAAAGGACTTTTCAATGAATGAATGGATGAATGAATGAGCAGTTTATTTTTCAGGTCTCAGCTTAGAAACCACCTTCTCCTGGAAACCTCCCTGACTCCGTAGGCTGACCCATGACTTGTATAGCCTAGTTTGGAAGGTTGCCTGGGACCAACACAATTCCTCTCCTGGGAGGAAGCTAGCTGTGAGATTTGGAGGCATGGGTGATGGACAGGATGGGCTGAAATGATGAGTATCATGAAGGAACAGAAATTCTGGGTAAGCAGAAGAACTGGACAGCCCCTGGGAGTGGCAACCCTGAGACAGAGATAGAGATAGAGATGGAGATGAAGAAGGTGATGAAGATGGAGATGGTGATGGTGATGGAGAGGGGGAGGGAGAAAGATAGACAGACAGACACACACACACACACACACAGAGAGAGAGAGAGAAGCAGAGAGGATCAGAAAGAGAGAATCAGAATGAATTGAAAGAGTAGCTGGAATTGAGGAATTGGCCTCAATTCCTGATGTCTGGGTTTCTGTGCATGTTTATCTTTCCAATAAACCCCCTTTTCCCCAAAGAAACTTGAATGAGACTCTGCTTCCTGCAACCAAAAATGTCCTGGCTTTGCAGAACTCTCCCCCCAGTGCTCCCACAAAGTCCGTGCAACCTCCATTATCGCAAATAACATGCTGTGTTGTCATTATCCCATCCCTGTCTGCTACCCCCACAGGACCCTGTGTTCTTTCAAGAGAAGCCCATGGTCTTATTCATCCCTGCGTTCCCAATGCCCAGCATGAGCCCTAGTTCCTAGCGGGCGCTCAGTAAGTATTTATGAACGAGGGATGCTTTTTTCATCCTCTTGCCCCTGGATCCCGATTCCCAACTCCCCACCTCCCCACTTCTCACTTCTCCTCCCTTAGGCTTTCTTCCTCACCCGTTGCCCCTTCCCAAGCTCAGCTCATCCTCATTTCAGCATTAAAGTCCTCTCCTTCCACTGTCTGTCACCAAACTCATCAAGTTCTCACTCCCAAAGCTTCCTGGGGTGGAGATGCTGTTTCCTACCAAATCCTGGTCTCCTCTTCTAAAACAGTCATGTGTCACCTGGGCACACACCTGCCCAGCTAGAATTGACATTCCCCACATTCCCCGAAACTCCTTGCAGCTAGCCCAGGGCATGGGCAGGTGATATTCAAACTCTAACAATCAGTGCAGCATAGGCACTACCCAATCAGAATCGACGTCTAGCCGATCTGCATGGATGCTGGATGCAGTACACAACCAGGAAGTCAGTCCTGGCCCAGTGGCTAGTTCTCACCGATGGGATGTAAGACTCGTCCCTTCCACCGCACTGGCCATAAAGGAAATGGCTTGTTCACCTCCTCACTTTCCCCCTTTTCATGCGCTAGAATTCAGTCATGGCCTACAACCCAGCTTCGACTGTGCGGAAAAGAGACGGCAGAGCAACAAGGTGGGAGGGTCCTGAGGCCCTGAATGACCACGTGAAGCGATGGAGTCTCCTGATAACCTGAATCGTGCATCTCTGGATTGTTAAGTGAGAGAGGAACAAAGTTCTACCTTGTTTGGGACATTGGATTGTCGGGTCTTTTTGTTACTGAAGTTCAACTCCTACTCTAACTAGGGTATTTCACCAAATCTAAGATGTTATCAATTAGAAGATGTGTCACAATTTTCACCCACCACAAAGGAAAAAAATGCACTGCCCATGAAACCTTGGTAGGCTATCAATTGTTAAGACATGCCTTGGTTTCAAAGACATTAAACTATGCAAAAACGCGCATCCTAGAATCATGAAATATAGTAATACACTCACTGTATCTCAGGTGCTTTTTTCCAAATCACCTGATCTAACCCCAGAAAGGAGACCCAATTACACTTGTTTTACAGAAAAGGAGACTGAGGTTCTGAGAGGGTTCGTGACCCATTTCAGGCCACTCAGGCACAAGTACCCCAGGTACGCAGGCTCAGGAATCTTCCCACAGCCCTCCCAGCCCAGCCCCACTCACCTGTGTAGACTCTCCCCTCGGTGGGTGCGGTTTTGGGCGCGACAGTCATGGCCAAGTTCAGGCAGGAAGCCATAGTCACGCAGCAGGGCCTGGGCACCTCTGGCCACTACGGCCACGCCAGCTGCCACACGCCGGGCCAGATCATCCCTCCAGCCTGCTGAGCGCACTGCAAACAGCCCGGCAGGCAGTGGGGCACCTCCTGGCAGAAGAAGGGGCTCCCCAGGGGTGCCCGAGCCCCCGCCTCCAGCCAGCTGGGGCCCCACCATGAACCAGACGTAGCCAGGCCCAGTGAGGCCAGCCTCCTCGGCTGCCCGGAACACAGGCTCAGCCTCCTCACGGGCACAGAAGAGCAGGCGGATCTGCGCACTGACACTACGGAGCTGGGCGCCCAGCACGGCCTCGCCAGCCCCAGGGTCCAGCGTCAATGCCCCACGGTGCTCCCAGCCCACCAGGCTGCCGTCGGTCAGCACCTCAATGTAGGACAGGAAGGCCCGGTGGCCAGGGGCACGCGTGGTCACAGCTACAAAAGACGTCCAGTCGTATTCCTCCAGCACCTCGAAGATGACCTGAAGCTGCTGCTCTGTGGACGAGCCCAGCTGCAGGAAGGTGGAACCCTTCTCCTGCAGGGGAGGAGGAGGATGTCAGGCCACCCCACGTGGAGACCTCAGCTCCCAGCAGTCAATAAGGGACCTTCAGCGGCCAGTGAAGGGTTCACAGCTCCCAGGGGTCCAAAGGGGACCTCATCTCCCAGCAACTGATAGGGGCATCACAGCTCCCAATGGCTAAAGGCAGCTCACAGCTCTCAACATGGCAGGCTGACTAGCTGTTCGGCAAACGCATCTCCTTTCCTTGCTGGGGCACAGAGCTAGACCTGGGTTATGTTTAACCACAGGACCGAGTTCTAGGCTCATCCATAAAAACCTCTCCCCCCATGCACCTTACTCTTCCCTGTCTGAGGGCAGATGCAGAGGCCCCAGAGGAGAAACGTAGGGGATTACAGAGCCACAACACGGAGGAACCTGAGTCCCTGAGTCACGGCTTGGAGGCGAGCCAACTCCAATCAAGAACACCTGTTTGGATTTTATATGAGTGAGAAACAACCTTCTATTGGGTTAAGCCACTGAGAAGTGGGGGTTTATCTGTTACAGCAGCTAACATTACTGTAGTGAACACACTCAGCCTCCTGGGAGGGAACTACAGTTCCCAGCATCCACTGAGAGGGACTACATCTCCCAGCAGGCCATGAGGGTGCTGAAGGTAGTCTCTCCCAACTGGAGGAAGCTTTGTTGAGTAGACTTGCCCTTCTCTGCTTTTCTTCCTACCTTCCTGTCCCCTCCTTTTCTGTTTCCTTTGCTGGAGTCTCTTCCTCAGTCAGAATTCTAAACATAGGAGTGCCCTTGTTTCCTCTTTTCTTCTGTCCTCTCTCCCTGGTGATCTCATCCAAATCCATGGGTTTAAACACTGTCTCCTGTGCTCTCCAATATGGTAGCTACTAGCCACCCATGACTATTCACATTAAAATCAATTAAAGTTAAATAAAACTTAGTTCCCTGGTTGCACTAACCACACGTCAAGCGCTCAACAGCTACACACGGCTGTGGCTATCATATGTGACAGAGCGGATGAAGACCACCGTCATCATTGCAGAGAATTCTATTGGACAGCCCTCGGGCCCATATCCAGACCAGCTCCAAGTCTTCTCGGCTCTCTGTTCAAAACATGACCCCAGCTGTTCAATCCTCACTACGGGCCCTGTCACGGCCCTCATCGTTACCACTCTCTTGCCTAGACGACAACAGCTTCCTAACCCATCTCGACTTCCTTTCTCGCACCTTCCATTCTCCAGACAGCAGCCAGAGTGATCTTTTCAAAATAGTAATTGGATTGCCTCCCTTCTTGGTTGAAAACCTTCCAATAATTCTACATCAGAATCAGAGCCAAAGTCCTCGCTGTGGCCCACAAGGCCCCGCATGACCTGGTCCCCGTCGCCTCTCTGACCTCATCTCCCATCACCCCAACCTCTTTGCTCTTCCTCAGACACCTCAAGTTCCTTCTGGCCTCAGGGGCTTTGCCCTTCACTGTCACCTTTCTCGGGAACACTTTTCCCCCCAGCTCCTCCCCTCCTCAGTCCTCAGGTCCAGCTCAGTTTTACCTCCTTTGGGAGGCCTCCCCTGACCACCATCTACTGAAGCCATGTCCTCGGTCATTACCTCTCCTTCAGCACAGATTTCACTCTCTGTTATTTGTTTTTTCTGTCTCCCCATTAGAAATGCAAGCTCTGTAAAAGCAGGGACCTTGTCTTTTTTTTTTTTTTTTAACCTTTCATAACTGTATTCCCCAGAATCTAAAACAGCCCTGGCACAGAATCAGCCAATAAATCTTCCAGTAATGCGATGAGACAAGCAAGTGTACTTTCTCCCTAGACATGTGCCTGTGGTTAAATGTGTACCGGTTAGGGCTGTTGTCCTGAGGGGATGAGGCCTCCCAGAATGCCGTGAGAGCACTGAGAGACCCTCACCCTTGTCAGGTGGAGGTGTGCTCAGGGGACCACATTCCCAGGATTCAATGGGGGCACGGATGCAGCTGTGAGGACCACTCTTTGTTCCATTCAGAAACCACTAAAGGGACTATATTTCCCAGAAGGCAACGGGTGTGCACCTAGCAGACAGTGAAACAGAGGGGCACACATTTCTAAGCAGCAATGGGGGTACGAGGGACCACGTCTCTCCGTATGCCAAGGAGGTGGCAGCCAGAAAGTAATAAGTTCACCCCGCAGATGATCTGCCTTCAAATCTTTGGACAACCCCATGCCAAAGAGAAGAAGAAAGTTGGACAGAGATCTTTCCCAGAGTGCTCTGGACACGAGAGAACTACCAGTCCCAGCCTCCAATAGTGATCTAGTCACAAAGCCGCCGGCCCCCACAGCAGGGAATTGGTGGAGACTTAGGCTCCACCCACTCAGGTGGCCCCATCAAGGCACACGAGTCCCACTTCTCAGTTACACTGGCTCCACCTCTGAACAGG